>NW_027491177.1:880000-885000 GCF_021521415.1 Bidens hawaiensis | reverse complement strand
TTCATGCACTGATTCTTGAATACCCATTATGGTAGAATATTCGTGTGAGATTTTCTCAGATTTTGCGCGTGTGATACATGTTCCTTCGATTTCTCCAAGCAAAGCTCTTCGCATCGCAATGCCTATTGTGTCTGCTTGACCTTTCATAAGTGGAGACAGAATAAAGCGCCCATATAAAAGACGCTTACTGTCTGCTGCTGATTCAACACACTTCCACTGTAGTGTCCGAGTAGATACTGTTATTTTCTCTCGAACCATAATAATATTATTTGATCTGATCATTGAATCATTTATTTCTCTTGTTTCTCTTGCTATTGAAATCTCTTCAATTTTTTTCTACACACGTCTTTTTTTCGGGGGTCTACAGCCATTATGTGGCATACGGGTTACATCCCGTACGAAAGTTAATAGTATACCACTTCTGCGAATAGCTCGTAATGTTGCGTCTCTTCCGAGACCGGGACCTTTAATCATGACTTCTGCTCGTTGCATACCTTGATCTACTACTGCACGAATAGCATTTGCCGCTGCGGTTTGAGCAGCAAACGGCGTCCCTCTTCTTGTACCTTTGAAGCCACAAGTACCAGCAGAGGACCAAGAAACCACTCGCCCCGTCAGGATAAATCTGGCCCCTTCCCCTGTTTCCACCTACGTAGATAGGATATTTTAAGAAGTGAACGTCTTTCTTAGTAGCGGGGTCCGGGGAAAGAATAGGAAAGGTCATTTCACTATATTTCTGACCAGGAACAGGGCCTATGACAAGAATATTTTTTTGATTGGGGCGATAGCTCTGAAAAGACAGATTACCCATCTTTTCTTTTATCTCGGGGGAAATACGATCGGGAGGGGCTAATTCAAAACCCTCTGGTAAAATAAGAACAGCCCCTACATTCAAAGCCCCTTTTTTACCATTAGCAAGAACTTGTTTCAGTTGCGTATCATAAGGAATTCGAACAACTGCTTCAAATACAGTATCGGGAAGTATCGCTTTCGGAACCTCAATATCCACCGGTTTATTAGCTAAATGGCAATTGGCGCATACTATACGTCCAGTCGCTTCTCGTGGATTTTCATAACCCTGCTGTGCAAAAATGGGATATGCATTTGAAATGGGTGTACGAGTTATTATATATATCATGAGCGATACGGAAATAGATCGAGTAATCTGTTCCTTTATCCAAGAAAAATTATTTCTAGTTTGCATGGTCCAATCATTGATCCCGAAAATTTCTACAATAAATTGGGGTAGGTCACTAATGGAGTTTCCTATCCACGATTCTGTTATTTACTGGAATAATTTGACTCGATTAATATATAGGAATATAGGATGAATCTCCGGGATGGGTAGAAATAGAAAGCAATTTTCAATGTTTTGCTTATGTACAACTGCAAAGTAAGAAACATTATAATTGGATTAAGTAGACTATTTTTTAGTCATTCATTGAATGATAAATCACTACAAGTGACGGAGATACGCGATTTAAATAACGGAAAATCCAATATTTGAAAATTGTATCTAGAATGACTGGAAAAGTTGAAACAAGGCCAGATATAATTTGATCATTATGAACAAATCCAAAATCCTTGTAGACAAAGCCAATCATCAATTCCCAACCATGGGGCGAATGAAATCCAATACATAAATCGGTTAATAAAAGAAGAGAAAAAGCTTTTATTGTGTCACTTAAGTTATATAGGAATTCCTGAGCCCAAGAGTTAAGAATAACAAGTTCTTTATTACCCAAAATAGAATAACCACTTAGAATAATGAAACATATTATATTTGTCGAGAAGTGCAAAATCGTATGAATACGACCCTCATTGTGTATCTTGATTAATTGGATTGTTTCTTTGTGAATTCCTATACGAAGGTTTTGTAGATGTGTCTCCGAGTATTCCTTGATCATTTCTTCTAAGAAGAGGAGTTCCTTTAATTCTATGAATTTTTCTAAAATACTCTTTTCTTCAATATCATTCAAAAAAGTTTCGGATTGACTAGGATTCCACCAATAAGTAACCCACGATTCCAGACTTTTTTGAAATAAGAGAGAAATCCACCAGGGCAAAAATACTATAGATGCAAGATATAAAAGAGGAGTGAATGCTTTCTTTTTTGCCATTTTTTCATCTGTGAATTGTTAATGAACCCATCTCATTCGTCGACTCTATGTAATCTAATATTTCTCTCACGCATCAGTTCTATTACAAGTTATCGAACCTATGAATCTATTCACTATTTTTGATTTGTGATTTCTTGGGCCTTGAATCTAGAAAAAAAGACAGAAATAGACGAAAAATTCGAATGAATAAATAATAAAGAATAAAAAAGTATTGTTTCCCTATAGTAAAATTCGAAAGTAAAATTCGAAGCACATATCTCCTTTCGATGAATGCCCCGAAAATTCAATCTAAAATTCAATATTCAATTTCAATAATGAATATAAATATTTTTAATATTTTGATACGAAAGAACTCCTTTTCTATCATTAGATAAAAATAGCTAAGATTTCTAAAAAATTTAACTTACTATGAGTAGTCAGGGATAGAAGAATTGAGGGAATTTTCTGAAGAATCTTGTGAAATGAAAAAAGGGTGGCAAAAAACGACAGAAAGAAATTGGCTAGTTATCATTATAAGAGATTCAATTTTTTGGTCATTAAGGAGCACAAAAAGAAGCGTCGAAAAAATGACAAGATATTATCTATCTGAATATAAAGTCTCAATTCCAACAAGTAAAAAGCAAGTCAAAAGGGGGGATATTTCCTTATTTCGAAATGGTTTATTATGAGATATTTCGATTTTTTATTCATTTTTTATTTAATTGAGTTGTGTATATATCGATACATATAAAAGATACCCCAAAGAGTTTTTTTATACTTGTTCCATATAGTCTGCTTTAACTCGAATGAATGTTCTGAAGAAACATCAATTAAGTTATGTTCTAGAAAAAGAGGATTCTTGCATTTTTGCCCTCCTGCTGAGAAAGCATTCATTTCTCGGTAAAATCACTTCAAATTAAAATACTTCAATTGGTACACGCAAGAAATAGGCCAATTCCGCAGCTTTTTGTTCCATTTCCCGTGGAGTAAAATTCTCATCAGTACGAGTCAATGGAATGGCTCCCTGGCCTCTTATATCCATATAAAGGACACGCCGAGCATAAATACCCTCTTTAACTTCTATTCTGACGGATTGAATATCTTTTATAAGAAATCGGAGGAAGACCCGACGATTTTTTCCAGGAAATCCCCAACGAAAGATACACACTATTCCGTCTTTTATATCAAATCGATCATAACCACTACCTACATTCCACGAAATTGTGCACCACAAATAGGAGCTAATAAAAAGACCCGCGATCCCATAGAAAGACATCACAATTCCTTGTGGAAAAAAAACGATTTGCTGAGACGGAAAGAAAGATATCAAATTTCTACCAAGATAACTCGAGGTTCCAACCAACAAGAATCCTAATGAACCTAAAAAAAGGATAATAGCCCAGCATAAATTACTTATTTTTCGAGCCCCCTTTATAGGTTCTATCCATATATGTTCTGATCGACAACTCATACTTGATCCCGTTGCTTTTTTGGAATTGAGAGAATACCCCAAATGAATTTGACTTTAGTCTGTTTGTTTCCGAAGTAACTCGCATCAACTAGCACTAGTTTGAACTAGTTTGATGTGAACCTTTAGGAGTAATTCATTAAATTGGTTAGATCTAAACTAATAACATACCCTTCGTATCACTCACTAAAGATAGCCACATACATATAGATAGACCGGCTTTACAGCTCAGCCATCCGCCGATTCGGGTTTATTTGAAAATAGCTAAAATATAGCATTTTCTGGAGACATAAGAATTTTTCGGCGGAAGCCGCTTATACCATATTTTGCTAAAGGATATCTGTGTTATGATACAAACGTAAAAAAAATAGATGAGATTTTGTGCCATCGGCTCTAAACAATCTTGTTTTTTTGAACATGAAGAAATAAAGAAGCCATTGCGATTGCCGGAAATACTAGGCCTACTAAAGGGACCAAAATAGAGGGAAAGTTAAGAGTTGTCATAGAATGGGTACCTCGATTGACTATTTGTACCTGTTATTATTATTTAGATTTTATATTTATTATTTATAATATCAATTTAGAATATAAAGATATCTTATTATCTATCTTATTATATATAAGGATATCTTACTTATTATAATTTGAGAATTATTATTATTATATAGATATAAGTATCTATCTAAGTGAGTATATAATGTAGTTTTTTATCTTTCTACATGAAGGATTTGAAAGGATATGGATGAGATATTTTTTTCTTCATTTTTTGCTCTTGTCTTCGAATTTCATTTATTAAGCAAAAAGCTTATTAAAAATGAATTAGATTATACTTAGTTAGATTCTATTTATATTGAATTATATTAAAGGGTTTGTTAGAATCCCATCCAGTAGGGATTCTTAGTCAAAATAGGATTATCGTAAGATATAGAAAGATAAAAAATTCTATATTTAATAGATTTGAATTATATATGACGAGAAGAAGATCTTTTTTTTTTTTTTTTTTACTTTACGAAAATAAGAATTTCATCTTTTATCTTGTTGATAAATAATAATGAATATAGAAAAGGGGACGGATTTTCAATTTGATGTGACTTTTGATTCTTTATACAATTAGATCTTATGTCAACAAAGAAAACCCCATTCGTCTAATTTTTACTTGGATTCCGATAAACTAATTAGATAAACTAATTACTTGTTTGCTCAAAATAATTGAACTGAATGTTTTCATTTTGATTCAAAGGAAAGAAAGTGTGGAGTTGAAATAACTCACTCAGAACGCTTTTTAAAGGATTACGTGGTACGATTAAATCGAATAAGCCCTTCTGGAATAAATACTCAGCCGCTTGTGAACCGTCGGGTACTGTTTTATTCAATGTTTGTTCAATTACTCTTTTACCCGCAAAGGCAATGTAGGCATTGGGTTCAGCAATAAT
>NW_027491177.1:872500-875000 GCF_021521415.1 Bidens hawaiensis | reverse complement strand
CAACCTACCCTTAGTACCGAAATGGGTTCTTTACAAGAAAGAATTACTTCTACCAAAGAAGGGTCCATAACTTCTATTCAAGCTGTTTATGTACCTGCAGATGATTTGACCGACCCTGCTCCTGCTACGACATTTGCACATTTAGATGCTACTACCGTACTATCAAGAGGATTAGCCGCCAAAGGTATCTATCCAGCAGTAGATCCTTTAGATTCAACGTCAACTATGCTACAACCCCGGATCGTCGGTGAAGAACATTATGAAACTGCACAACAGGTTAAGCAAACTTTACAACGTTACAAAGAACTTCAAGATATTATAGCTATTCTTGGATTAGACGAATTATCCGAAGAAGATCGTTTAACCGTAGCAAGAGCGCGAAAAATTGAGCGTTTCTTATCACAACCGTTTTTCGTAGCAGAAGTCTTTACGGGTTCTCCGGGAAAATATGTTGGTTTAGCAGAAACAATTAGAGGCTTTCAATTAATCCTTTCCGGAGAATTAGATGGTCTTCCCGAACAGGCCTTTTATTTGGTAGGTAACATCGATGAAGCTACGGCGAAGGCTATCAACTTAGAAACGGAGAGCAATTTGAAGAAATGACCTTAAATCTTTGTGTACTGACCCCTAATCGAATTGTTTGGGATTCAGAAGTGAAAGAAATCATTTTATCTACTAATAGTGGACAAATTGGCGTATTACCAAATCACGCTCCTATTGCCACAGCAGTAGATATAGGTATTTTGAGAATACGCCTTAACGACCAATGGCTAACGATGGCTCTGATGGGCGGTTTTGCTAGAATAGGTAATAATGAAATCACTGTTTTAGTAAATGATGCAGAGAAAAGTAGTGACATCGATCCACAAGAAGCTCAGCAAACTCTTGAAATAGCGGAAGATGCTTTGAGAAAAGCTGAAGGAAAGAGACAAACAATTGAGGTAAATCTAGCTCTACGACGGGCTAGGACACGAGTAGAGGCTATCAACGCCATTTCATAACCAGTCGGTGTGTCCGAATAATCATCAATTTATACACCCTATATTTGGTTATTTTGTTTGACTTGATTCTGTCGATTAAATACAATCAAGCGAAATCATATTTTTATGATCACATTTTTATGCAACGAAAAAGAAATAGAATAGAAAAGATACAAAAAAAAATATTACTAAAATCAAATGGGTATAAAAACTTATTAGATACCATTGACCGCGGTATCTAATAAGTTCTACCTACTATTGGATTTGAACCAATGACTCTCGCCGTATGAAAGCAATACTCTAACCGCTGAGTTAAGTAGGTCATTTATCTTCACAAAGAAAACCAAAAGGGACTCCTCCCGTCGATGGATTATAAATATCATATTACTTAGAAGCAATACCGATCAATATGATCTTGGATCATGGAATAGTCATCTTGACAAGAAATTATCTACATAATAAAATATGTATTACAAGCACTAAGGGCTGTAGCTCAGTTGGTAGAGCACCTCGTTTACACGCGCGCCGATGTTTTTCAGGGGAGTACATCATGCAATCAAAAAAATTGATCTTATTGATAAATCGATGTCTTACTCGATAACTTTGAGGGAAGAAGAGAACAATAGCCTGACAAGGGTTCGGTCCGATTTAGGTGCCCAGTTAGGTGCCAAACAGACCCCACCGTTGATTTGATATATTGATAAGGTGAATACCTAGTCTATTCAATGCTAGGCTGAGTATCAGGGCCTCAAAAAAACCTCTTTTCGTCCTATGAACTTTAAGGTGTATGAAGTTTTCATATTTGATTTTTAAGTAGAGCGATAGAGACTTCATTTCACTTAAGTGAATCTAGGCCAGAGGCAAACCTACGTCAAGATAACCCCCCTTGAAAAACTTTGGTAGTGTTCCTGAATCTGAATCAACATAATGACTCAGAGCACATGGAGCCATCTTCTTATTTTTCTGTCAAAAATAAAAATGGCGGACTAGCTGATATTTCTATCAGTTAATGAAAGAGCCCAATGCACAAAAAATGCATGTTGGGTCTTTGAAACAGTTCATATCATTTTGATAATAATAAGTTTGATCTGTTTTACCGAGAAGGTCTACGGTTCGAGTCCGTATAGCCCTAGAGCCCTATACAATTCAAACAATTCAAAAAAAAAAACGAATAAATATTCGAATACAAAAAATTGTCTCTTTTTTTATTTGATTTTCCTCGTTATTGTTTTAACTGACTGATTGCTTCATCAAAAGACAATCATTCCTATAAGCCCATTCATTGGGAAAGCAAAAACACATTTCATTTCAATGGACCCAATTGATCTTTTTCTAGTTGTGGATAAAAAAACCAACTTTTCCTCATTACTCTTCGTAGTCAAATTCATATGGAATTTTCCTCTTTTCCTGTCCGAAATCAACGAGTTAATTATACTACCCTTCTTTGGTATATCCAATTCTAGTGAATTTTGTATCATAACACGAGTCTGGTTAAAAACTCCAACCTAACCCAACCCCAA
>NW_027491177.1:852500-870000 GCF_021521415.1 Bidens hawaiensis | reverse complement strand
TGTATTTTTATTATGTATAGAATAAAAAAAATACAATAAAATGAGGGATTCATTGGGATTCTCAAAATTGGAAAAGACTTAATGAATATGTATTCATATCAATGAATTGGTAGAGTAGAGACTCATACAAATTAATCATGTGTCAGGAACCAGATTTGAACTGGTGACACGAGGATTTTCAGTCCTCTGCTCTACCAACTGAGCTATCCCGACTATTCCTGATGTATCATCCTCATTTTCATTTTACTAGAGAACGTGGGTCTATGTCAATTGAACGGGTATTACAAAGCCTCGTCCAGGTCCTATAATTTGTCAAAAGAACATTAATTTATTCATTCGTGCTAATCATGGTTGGATTCATAGCAGATTTCCTAATTTAGAATGTTAACCAACACATATTTTTCTTATAAAGTCTTTTTTCTTTTTTTAAAACTATCAACTAAGTAACGCCGGGTACTTCATACACGACCCCCATTGGCTAAATGTAGCCCGAGCCGGCCACGAGTCTGGACGGACGGAGCCCCTATCAGTCCACCTATAAAGTCTTTTTCCTTATATTATGTTTTAAAAAAGTAACAGAAAAATAAATTAGATCAAATATACAATATATTGTTAACTTCACTCAAAAATAGAAGCAAACTATTAAATGATTACGTCAACAGGCCATCTCAACATCTCTCGAAACTTAAAGAGAACACTGAAATGAAACCTTGTTCTAGAGGCCTTAAAATTTGAAGGCCTAAAACACCTGTCGTAATTGGCTTATGCTAGAGAGGGCCTCGTATATTAAGTATCAACTTAGTTTTAATGATTTTTATGTATTTATTTCATATAATAAGCAAACCAGGCGTTGTTATCAATTCATTTGGATGATTAGTTGTTTATTTGTTTTCATCTAATAAGCAAATCGTGTGTTGTCACCAATTCATATGGATAATTAGTTGTTTACTTATTTTCTTCGTTAGCTACCAATTACTTTATTATATAGCTGTAAATTTTAAATTTCAAGATTTAACAATATCTATTATATTTAATTTTTGTTTTCATAAAATAGAGCTTGGTGCATTAGTTTTGTTATTCAATTGTATTCGGTGTGTGTATGTGATTTTTTTTTTCTTTCAATCGTGTATAAATTAAGCGTTTGCTTGTCATTTTCTCACCTCCGATTGCGTACATAAAAGAAGAAGAAAAAACATTAGAAGACATGGTTATATAACATATTCTTCTATACGTAGATTGTCTTGTCCGGATTTGTATAACCTAGGAGTTAGAACTATAGTGCCTAAGTTGAGCAAATGGTACGATTAATCCATTTGATTCCTTCTCCTGAGGCATTATTCTCTATTCAGAAACCCCATTGAAAGGGCAACAACCCTATACATATTCTCTTACATGTCTACTATGGACTTTTATCAAGTGTTGTCTCCTCTTTCTAGTCATTTTTGACAACTTATTCAATTTTTTATTTTTTTTGGACCAAAACTTAATTATGATTTTTTATTAAGGAAAAATCTAAATCTAATTTACCATTTAAATGATTACTATAATGTAACAGGAAATATCTAAATCTAATTTACCATTCAAATGATTACTAATTTACCATTCAAATGATGATGGACGATGTTAACAAAGTTAACAGAGTAATGATATGCACAACTCAACTAAGTACATTCTTGTATTAATTTTTTGCTCATTTTGTAAAATGTAACAATGTCCGGCCTAATATGTTTCACTCGACATTGTGTATTGGATCATAATGTTAACTTAAATTAATAAAAGATATACAAACTTGTGTCAACTTTTAGAATCATAATGCTGCACAAGGCTAACTAAGCGAGTTTAAAATGACATTGTTTATGTATGATTATATTATCTTAATATTTAAATAAGAAACAATAAAAGTTTAATTATTACTAGTGCATGACTGCATGATACTAAAAAGAGTAAAAACAGTAAGATGGTCTAAGGATATAGTGGAGGAATTGCAAAGTGTTGGTATCATTTGGGACATTGGATTCTTAAGGGGATAAAGGATTTGGATTTTTTTGAATATTTTAAGGTAGACTAAGTAGTACCTAAAAATTATTAAGATTCCTAGGCCTACCAAATCTTCATGTAACCTTTTCTTTTATCAAGGGTACCCAACTAAGCTGATAAGGTGGACTGCAACAAATATAGAGCAACGACATACGTGATTAATTTATGTGTTTAGAAACACGTATACCGTATTTACATTGTAATCAGAACTAATTACCAGGCTTTGACTTTGAGTCATTTTGTTTGCTTGATATATAGCTTGTTTAATTATACTTCAATTATATCATAGGCTAACAGCCTAACATGTGTTATTCTTATAAAACTTGATAATGTAGAACGACTGAAGAAACACTAAGTGACCCGGTACAGATTATAGATAATCTGGGGGTTAAGTAATGTTTCCCACGGATGAGATCTAGCTGAGAAGGCTGTTCTTCAGGAGACCTGCAAAACAAACACCGTAAGCTCGTCACTGAGAAGGGGGGGGGGGTTCCTCCTTGTGACCACCCTCCGGCGTGAGAATCAGACTAGGTTGCTCTGAATATAAGTGTATATTAAGAGATTGCTAGATGACTGGATAGCAGATGATCTTACCATTCCAAGATGTTGGAGTATTTATAGCCGAAGGTAGGTTTCCAAGCAGGTACAGCCGGCTGAATAGTATTCTTGTTCTACCAACAGTGGACTATGCACAGGCCATACTGGTTGGTGGGTAGGTTACGGCCAACAGTGACAAAGTCGGCTGCACTATTCCACCAACTGTAGATTATGCACGTCCCACCTACTGTGGATTGTACGCAGGCCATGCTGGTTGGTGAAAAGGTTACGGCCAATAGTAACACTATTCCACCAACTGTAGGCTGCGCATGTCCCACAGTAAGGGTTGGTGAGTAGGCAGCGGCTAATAGTGACAAACAGTACTAGAGGGTGCTCCTCCTCGCACTGTTGTCGGTGAGCTGTCACCCTGTGATTGGCTCATGGGCTGTTCTGGTCAGATCGTCTGTCCTATCCATACCTTGGTAGGTATAGTACAAAAGATCTTTCAGAATCATACAGACTGGCTCATTTAGGCGGGATTGTTCCCGCCTTGCTCATTCCTTCATGTGACTACTGAAGTATCTAGTGTCTTGTGCGTGTAGCCCTGCTGTCTGCGGGTAGCCTTCCCTGATGGCTTGTATCCGCAACTGCGGGAACAGGCGGGGTACTTCACCATTGGGAGGCTTTCCCTGCGTGTACAGCTTGCGTACTGCGCGTAAGATTCTATGAGCATGGTGGGTCCTGCGGGAGCAGATGGCCTTTGCGCAGACGTCCCTGTTCAAGGTGAGTCTTGCGGGACCAACTGGTCTCTGCTGGGACCTACCTCTTCAAGTCCCCCCAGTCCAATGTTCTTCTCATGAATGTTTAATGAAGTGAGGTGAACTTTTGGACTTTAAGCAAGGGGTTTTGAAAAGGGTTTTTAGTTTTAAGGTTCTCCGTGGGGATTCTTCCCGCGGGTTTCCTAATGTCACTTGCAAAAATTCCCGATTTTTTTGCTTGATCTTTGGGTATGATGCGGGTAGGTATGTAACCTTCTCGCAAGTCAGGAGCGTTGAGTCTCACTTGTGTGGATTCTCCTTGAGGTTTTAGTGGTTTTGAACATAGTGATCAATTATGTTTAAACCACCAATTCCATCCTGGAGCCTCAAACAATGTAGTTCTCGACGTTCCCGCTATGCGGGGATGTTATTTCCGTTTCCGCAAGCATTGCCCAGAAGATCCTTCTTGGTTTCAATTCCCTGCGGAGCGCTAGGTATGTGAAGGGTTTTTGCCTTAACACTGTACCCGCGCTCGTCTTACGGTTACTTTACTTTCAAGGTACCCCTGGCGTCGATTCCCTGCGGGTGTTAGGTATGTGAAGGGTTTTGCCTTGACACTGTACCCGCACCCGTCTTATAGTTACTTTGTTGCCGGGGTATTCTTGGCTTCAATTCCCTGCGGGAGCTAGGTATGTGAAGGGTTTTGCCTTAACACTGTACCCGCATCCGTCTTATGGTTACTTGGTTGCCAAGGTAAGGGGTATTTTCCCGCTTACTTTTGAATCTTTTTGAATTTTGAATTTTGAAATTCGAAAGGTTGATGAGGATAAGGACAGTCCAAACATCTGAAACGTCGTGCGACAGTTTCTTCTGACTGTGTCAGGACGTGCAGGAAGTTATGGTGACGTGACAGTACATGGTCATTCCAGACGCTTTTTCCGGCGCGTGGGCGAGATTTTTCGGGCGCGTGGCCGCGAAATTACTGGCACGCGTCCTTTTGACAGCTGTTGCCAGGTTGCTTTTTGCCACGCGTCATAGTTTCATTGCACCTTCAATTTCTCTCTCCTCCGCATTAAATTCACCGCATTAATTGCGGTTAGTATATAAAGGGGGTGGAGGATCCTTTCCAATTCATACTTTCACATTTTCTCTTCATCTTTACAGCGATTTCCGGTGAATACTCTAATTAGTCGAGCATTCCCCTGAAATCGTTTTCTTCTTCCTTTTGCAAGATGTCTTCACATGATTTCGAGCCTACGACCGATGATAGGAGTACTGCTGGCGAGTGCCAGTGTGCTCTGCCCGGCGATCAGTACCGGTATGTTGTTAGGAAGTTCATGCTCGATCCTCTCGAGCCTGAGTTTCCTGAATCCCACCAAACCGTGTACGATGCCCCCAGAGGCAAGATCGTGGTTTATGCAGCATTCTTTGTCTATGGGAATCTTAGGTTCCCATTGACAAAGTTTGTTTACCGTGTCCTTGAGAGGCACGGTGTTCATTTGACCGAGCTGCACCCTATGGCGGTCGCCAAGATTCGCCACTTCGAGTGGGTGTGCCGGATTCTGGGCATCGAGCCCCATGTGGACCGCCTGATGACCTTCTATACCTGGAGGTGCATCCAGGGGTGGTACACCCTGACAACCCGTATCAAGGGTTTAAAGATTTGTGCGACCGAGCGCAGTCTCCGATCGTGGAAGCGGGAGTTCTTCTACATATCCGCCCGCGCCGTCCCCCTTGCCATGAAGTTTAAAAATGGCCAAGCAATTCCGAGCCTTCACGCCCCCAACTACCAGGAGGCGGAATGGTTCTCGAAGATATCCCTGGTCCAATCTCCGGTTTACCGGTTTGCGGAGTCCGGGATGGTGATGCTGGGGATGAGCCGGGTGTGGAAGGAGGCGTCTCAGGTTCCCATCCTTCTCGAATACGGTTTGAACTCTACTCCTTATGGTATGTCTTGTCTTTCTTGCTGATATGAGTTTGTCTTCTAACTGTTTCTTTTCTCTTAGAGGGGAACAATTTGGAGTCTCTCCTGTACCCGCGGGAAGCTGACGATCCTGTGCGGATGGGTACTCGTGCTCTTGATGAGAACGAGTTGCCCATCCTGGAGCAAACAGCGGATCGGTTTGTGGAGGTTTATCCGCTGGGCCACGAGATCCTGAGCCACCGGCGGCCAGGTAAGGCGTTATTCTCCCCTCCACCCCTCAGTGCTGTACCCGCTGCTGGAATTCCTTACACCCTGTCTTCTTCTGAGGAATCCGCAGATGGTCCTTCGTTAGTGCCGAAGAAGCGGGCTGCCGGCGGGAAAGGGAAGGAGAAGGCGGCCTCCACAGCCGATCCAGTGCTCCTATCTGACACTAAGTCAGATAGTGAAGAGGCGGGGGGGAAGCCCGGTGGTGAGAAGACCACTGTTCCGGAGGCTACGACTGTTACCTCTGGAGAACCAATGACAACCACGGTGACCGGCATCAAGAGACCGGCTCCATCGGGTTCGTCCCCGCCCGTCCGTACGTTCAAGCGGAAGAAACCCTGTAAGTACAACTCTCTTAGCTTTTATCTTCATAGTTTAATCTTCAAGTCTTTTTAACACTTTTCTTCTTTACGCAGGTGTGGATGTTGGCGCATTCCAGGGTGAGGGGCCGAGTACAACCTCTCCGCCAATGACGGTAGGCTTGGTCAGCCTACCTGAGGCGTCGACCCAGGCGCCTGCGCCTGCTTCCGCTGGTTCAGTTGCTCATTCTGAGCCGACTGTTCCAGCCGAGATGACGTCACCGCCGGCGGTGAGTGCAATTTTTACAGCATCGTTCACCGAGCCGGCGGTTACTGTTGCTGCTGACTCTTCGGCGGCGTCCGCGACGGACACCATGCCTCCGCCATCGACTGCGGCGGAAACCATGCCGCCTCCGCCATCGGCCTCGACGGCTGGACCTTCAGGTACGCGCGGGGCTTCTCGCCGATCTTTGTTACCTTCCCATCTGCCTGACCTTTTGGATGGATTTCCCTTAGGTTCAGGTGATGGGTTCGGTGGCTATCGGCCTGTGATCGACCCTACAGGTGCGTAGGGTTCTTTTGTCCTTTATGTAATTTTTATCATCTTTTCCTAACTGCTTTGTTTCTTTTGCAGTGTCGGATTCCAATGAAGTGTATGTTCCAAGATGGAACATACGCCGAGGAACAACCCTTCGTACACCTGTGGAGTGCGTGGACAGGGCTCGCCACGCTGCTCCCCATGGTGCGTTGGGGGAAGCCATGGTTAGCTACCAGGAGGGTAGGCTAACCAACGAGCTTCGGGTTCTCCTGGCCCGGATGCAGCCACGCGTCGAGCTGCTTTGTCGTGAAAACGGCAAGTTGAAAGCAGCTCGTGTTAAAGAAATATCTCAGGCGCGTGCTCTCCGGGAGGAGAACCAAAAACTGACCGCAGTATCTGCGGAGAAGGAGAAGGCCTTCAAGGCCCTCGAGGTTGAGGTTCAAGCGCGACTCGAGGCCCGCTCCAAGGCTGCCCAAGCTGTTAACGAACAGCTTCGGCTAGCTAAGGAGACTGCGAGGAACGCGACCGAGAGGGCCACCAAGGCTGAAGCTGTTGCTGAGCCTCTCCGCCTGGAGAATGAAGAACTTAAAGCTAAGTTAGAGGCTCTTCAACAGGCTCATGATGCCTTGGCTATGGAGGATGCGAAGAAGCTTCAAGAGATCCTGGACCAGAGGGGTGTGCTTGCGCAGACCGAGCGAAAGCTTAAGGGCGTTGAAGAGGCCGCTGCAAAGGATGTGCTTCTCGCCAATCTTAATAAGAACGAAGCTGAACGCGCCTGCACCCAAGCTCTGGCTGCCAAGGAATGGCTTCTTCGAGAAGCGTTGCCTCAGGTATTTTAGCTTTATGTCGTCACGCTTTCCTTTGTAGAATAGAAGTTCTTATACTTGTACATTTTTTGTAGGTTGTGCAT
Source organism: Bidens hawaiensis (assembly GCF_021521415.1). NCBI lineage: Eukaryota > Viridiplantae > Streptophyta > Magnoliopsida > Asterales > Asteraceae > Bidens > Bidens hawaiensis. Next base: position 862,733 of record NW_027491177.1, on the reverse strand, counting down.
CGGGTCTTTTCAGAGACATCTTACGACGATGCTATGAGCGCAGCCCTCAACGCTTCTCATGAGGATGGGGAACGGACCGGCTTCCTGCTTGGTCTAGGGTTTGCTGAGAAAGGCGTCCCGCCTTCCAACTTCCCTCTGTATAATGCGGATACCGAAACTATTTATGACCAAGCAGTGAACCATTATGCTGCCTTCCCGCATCCGGTGGTGGAGAAGGTAAATGAAATTGCTGCTGCTGATGATGGGCTTGCTGTCCTTAGAGCTTTCCTTGAACCGTCACAATCTGCTGATGGTGCGGGTCCAAGTGGGAGTGGTCCTGAAGCATGATCCAAAAGATCCCTTTCCACCACTAGCGTAGATATTTGCTCTTGTACTTCTTTTGTATGCGGGTATATACCCAGCAATGTTTGTAATATTCAAGTTGATGAAATAAAGAATGTGTTTGTCCTTTTCTTTATTTAACGCATGTTTACACTTAGCAATTTCTTTAGTACTTAGATAAGTTAACTTTTTGACATGGTAAATTATAAGTTTATTTTTTCTTCCTCTTTCATGATTGTGCGGGTAAAACCGTCACTTGCACTTAGTAGGATGGCTAAACTTACATTTATCCTGCGTGGAAGTTTTCCTTATCTTTTCCTTGAAATTTTCTAAGTGTTCAGAATAAGTTAACCTTTGAACGTGGTAGATGATAGGTTGAAGTTTTGCTTCCTTGTTTGTGATTGTGCGGGTAAGCCCGTCACTTGCACTTACAAGGATGGCTAAACTTTACTTACATCTGACCTGCGTGTAGGTTTTCCTTATTATTTTTAACATTTTTAGCGTTGTGTTTATGCGGGTTTTGCCGCCTTCCACACGCAACTACTTACTTCTTCACGCATTGGTGCGGTGAATACCGGCACATGGGAAGTTCATAAGTTAAAGGTAAGGCTATCAACACATTGTGTAAGGAGAATCATTTCCATTAGAAGTGGCTCTAGGCCTTTTCTTTACAAGTTTGGAATTGATCTACATATAACATTTGCGTAATTGAGCTCCATTCCATGTTCTTGGGATAGGAGTGCCATCGAGCCTTTCAAGCCGGTATGCGCCTTTTCCCAGGACTTCTTTGATAATGTATGGCCCTTCCCAGATCGGGGCCAGCTTTCCTGAGCGCTCTTGGTTTGAAGCCTCGTTGTTACGCAGTATGTAGTCTCCTTTATTGAAGTTGCAGAGTTTTACCCGCGTGTTGTAGTACTTTTGCATTTGTCGTTTGTAATTTTCTTCACGCACTGCGGCTAAGTCTCTGCGTTCCTCGGTTAGCATAAGGTCTAACCGTCTTTCCGCATCATTGTCTTCTGGCTGAATCAAGACCCTTGGTGAGGGTAAACCAATTTCGACTGGGACCATGGCTTCAGTGCCATAAGTAAGACTGAACGGGGTTTCCCCCGTACTGGCCTTTTTCAGCGTTCTGTTTGCCCAAAGGACGTGCGGGAGCTCGTCCACCCAGCCGGATCTGTGTCTCAAGAGTCTTTTCTTTATGCCATCGACGATGCTCTTGTTTGCTCTTTCCACCTCACCATTACCTTGCGGGTGTGCCACTGAGGTAAAGGTGTGGGTGATTTGAAGTTCTTTCAGCCACTGTTGTAGCTTCTTGTCAGCAAAGTTGGTGCCGTTATCGCTCACCAGATTCTGTGGAAGTCCAAAACGACAGATAATAAATTCCCAAATAAATTTTTTGATATGTTTTGCGGTTGTTTGGGCTAAAGGTTTTGCTTCTATCCACTTGGTGAAGTAATCGATGGCTACCACTAGGAACTGAACATTTCCTGCTGCTGTGGGAAATGGGCCTGTCACATCGATGGCCCACTTCTGAAATGGCCACGAAGAAGTGACTGGAACAAGTTCGTTCTTCGGGCGATGCGTGTTGGGTGCGTAAAGCTGACAAGACCTGCATTTTCTAATGTATGCCAGTGCATCCATATGCATCCCCGGCCAAAAGTATCCCGCATTGTTCAGTTTAGCCACAACAGCGCGGGGACCTGCGTGAACTCCACAGATGCCTTCGTGTACTTCCCTTAAGAGGTAGTCAGCATCTTGGTTGTTCACGCATCTTAAAAGTGGGCCAAGAAAGTTACGTCTGTAAAGGTTGTCATTGATGAGTTGATAATTTAGTGCTTTACAGCGTAGTTTTCTTGCCTGTGTTTTTGACTCTGGTAGTGTTCCTGCTGCAAGGTAATTTATTATCGGTGTCATCCATGTTTCTGTACCGGTTTGGATGACACAAATTTCCTTGTGCGGGACTGATGGTGCTTCGAGGAGTTCAATGCGGATGTCCTTTCCCAAATGGGTGAAGGCTAGTGACGCAAGCTTGCTTAACGCATCCGCAGATTTGTTTTCGCTGCGCTTGACGTGTATGACTTTACAATCATTAAAATCACGCATGAGGGTTTTTGCCTGGGCGAGGTACAGGGCCATTGTATCGTTCACAGCCGTGTACGTCCCATTTATTTGGTTGGCTACCAGCATGGAATCCACGTGGGATTCCAAGTTTTTCACTCCCATCTTACGCGCAATTCTCAAACCGGCCAAGAATGCTTCGTATTCGGCTTCGTTATTCGTACTTGGAAAATCCAACCGAATAGCGTAAGTATATTCTTGGCCTGCTGGGTTGGTTAATTTTAACCCTGCGCCTGAACCCTCGTTACTGGCGGCTCCATCAGTGTAGAGTCGCCAGACATCGTTGATGTCCTGTGCTGGGGAGGGTTGAGCCTCCTCCTGGCACTCTTTCTCCCGCGAAGCGGGGACTTCTGCAATAAAATCGGCCAGGAGCTGGCCTTTTATGGCTGGTCTTGGCTTGTATTTAATTGCATATTCTCCCAATTCAATTGCCCATTTGGCTAGACGTCCCGATAATTCGGGTTTGCCTAGAACGTTTGAGAGTTTGAAGTTGGTGAGAATGGTAATTGGGTGACCCTGGAAATATCGTCTTAACCTGCGTGAAGCGTGTATAAGTGCTAAGACTAATTTTTCGATGGTAGAGTACCGGGTTTCTACGTCTGTTAGTACACGGCTAACATAATAGATTGGCATCTGGATGCCTTTTCGTTCTGTTAGCAGTACTGCCCCGGTTGCTCTATCTGTTGCGGAAAGGTATAGGATTAACTCCTCTCCCGCTTGTGGTGCTGTAAGTGTTGGGAGTTCGATTAGGCGTGACCGAATCTCCTGAAAAGCTGCTTCCGCTTCTGGTGTCCAGCGGAAGTGCGTTTTCTTCAAGCAGTTTCTTAATGTTGACACGAAAGGAAACGACTTATCTGCATGGTTTGCCAAAAAGCGATTAAGTGCGACTAGTCGTCCATTTAGTGTCTGAGCCTGTTTGATGGTGGTCGGTGATTCCATTTTAACAATGGCTTCGACCTTTTCAGGGTTCGCTCTGAAGCCATCTTTAGTAACAATGACTCCCAAGAACTTCCCTTCTTCCATCCCAAATGAACACTTGCTCGGGTTGAGCTTCATGTTTATCTTTCTGAGCGTGTTGAAAGTTTCTTCAATGTCTTTCAACATCGCTTCTGGCTCGGGGCTTTTGATGACCAAATCATCCATATAGACTTCCAAGTTTCTCCCGATTTGGGCATGAAACTCTTTGTCCATCAGGCGTTGGTACGTGGACCCTGCATTCTTAAGTCCGAAGGGCATCATTTTATAACAAAATGTACCATCGGGCGTCCGAAACGCGGTTTTGTCCTGGTCATCTACGGCCATGTGGATTTGATGGTACCCCTCATACGCATCCAAGAAGCATTTAAGGCGAAATGGTGCCAACGAATCCACCTTAAGATCAATTTCTGGTAACGGATAACAATCTTTGGGGCATGCTTTGTTCAAATCTTTGAAATCTATGCACATGCGCCATTGTTTGTCATTCTTCGGTACCATTACGGGATTCGCAACCCATGTTTGATATTTACTAACGCGTATGATGCCTGCGTCAAGGAGTTCCTTGACTTGGGTTCTACACGCGTTAGTTTGTTCAGGCCCCATTACTCTGCGCTTTTGTACGACTGGCGTAACAGCCGGATCGCACTTGAGCTTATGCTCCGCCTTACCTCGGGGTACACCAGTCATGTCAGCTGGTGTCCACGCAAAGATGTCGGCGTTTTTCTGCAGTAGGCGTTTGAGTAAGGTGCGGGTGGGATCAACGATTGTTGGTCCAATGGTAACGGCCTGGTCGGGGTATTTGCCATTGAAGGCCCATTTTTCCGGTTCGGTGATGGTTGGTTTGGCCATTTTTGGTTTGGGTTTAGATGAGACAGATGCGATGCATACCTGGGGAATGCCAGTGATCATCGCTACACCCTCAGCTGTTGGCCATCCCATCATGCCGTGGACTGAAGATACCACGGCGTTGAATCTTGCCATCCCGTCTCTTCCGAATAGGATGTCGTACGTGTGGTGTGGCTTTCTCATCACGACAAAATCCACGTCTTCTGTGCGTGAATAATTCCCATCGGTAAGAGTAACGGGGAAAGATAGGATACCCAGGGGGGTTTCTGTGCTGCCATCAAACCCTTCCATTGAAGCGTAGACCGTTTCCCGGCGCTCTTTGTCTTCATCATCCAGCTTGTCAAAGAACTGCCTGTACATCACCGTCGACGAAGCGCCGTTGTCAACAAGAGTGCGGGAAGTGATGTAATGCCCCAGCTGGCTTTTGATGACGATGGGGCCTTCTTTGCTGGGGCCTCCTGGCACTCGCGGGAAGCGCACCTCAGCTTCCTTCCACGCGCATGGTTCTGTCGCTCGTCTTTTTCTTCCCCCGACCTTGCCATGAACCATGTTGATGCTGATGTCGACGGGCTTTCGTCCGTTACCTCTGTACCGGTTGTCATTTCTTCCTCCCTTCCTGATTGATGCCACGAGATGTGCAAGTCTTCCATCCTTCACAAATGTCTCAACAATATCCTTCAGGGATGTGCACTCTTCAGTACCATGACCCTTTGTCCCGTGGAAATCACAGGATTTGCTCTGATCCGCATTAGGTTTCTGCCGGATCAATGGGGCTTTTGGCCATGACAATTTTTCCGTGGCAAATATCTCCGTAACGCTCTTCGTGAGTGGCGTCCACCGGTGTTTTCGGTTTGAAGGGTGTGTGTTATCCCTTCCGCCAACAAGAGGGCGAGAGCTGGATGAGGTGTCAAAGTTTACCCTTGACTGCCAAATACCTAGCCTCCTCTTTTTGTTCTGCCGGGCGATCCGGACATTGTTCTCTCTTGTCCTCTGCGTGTAGAGGTGTGTACTCTGGGGAAGATCCCTTCCCAGTTGCTTTTCCGTCTCGGCAAAGCGCTTTGCCGCCGTCATGATGGCATCCCAAGTTGATGGCATGCCATCCTTACCCGTCAATGTGCGGATAAGTTCTGGGTATTCGGCGCCTTGGATGAAGGCGGCGCGAACCAGATCCTCACTTATGTTGCCGAGACTAAGCTTTTTAGAGTTGAAGCGAGTGATGAAGTCCAGTAAAGATTCATCCTCCTCTCTCACGCAGTTGAGGATCGTCCACTGCTCTTCAGTGTACTTCCTCTGTTGGCTGAAGTGCTGGCTGAACTTGTTCTGAAAGTCCGCCCAGTCATATATGTGGTGGATCGGTAAACGATCGAACCATGCCCTGGCCGCTCCGACCAGAGTCATTTGGAACATGTAGCACCACGTGGGTTCCGTCCAGTTGCTGACGGTAGCCCCCGCAATGAACCTGTTCAAATGGTCGTCTGGGTCGGATAGACCATCATAAGTGCCAATGTTGGACATTTGTTTGGCACTTCTCGGGGCGATTGCTTCCGCAATGTCCCTTGCGAATTTTGACTTTCCTGCATTTGTAGCAGTTGGTCTAAAGGTTTTGGAGAAGTCACGCGGGTTTCTCTCCACGATTGGTTTAAAGGCTTCCCCAAAATTCCTTTTTGGTTGGTCGTCCGTCTCCTTACGCTTCCCTTTCGCCTTATGGCAAGGGTTCGCGTCGGTATCAGACTCCAACTCGTCGTCTGAGTACTCGCAGTCACTGCTCATATTGAGGTGTTGGCGAGTACTGCCGAATTCGTCAGCCTGTTGGGCTGAACGCAAGCGTTCATCCAATTCGGCTTGGAATTCTCTTTGCCGTGCTTCGGCCCACGCCTTCACTTGATCTAGTGTTTGGCGAGGGGCCCTCGTTCGTTTTTCCAGCTGGGTATTGGTGAACCCCAGTGGAATATTTACTCCACTTGCCCCGGCTTGTGTAGTCGGGGTAGTGTTCGTAAGGATTGTATAACCGCCGGTGTTCCCCCCAGTTGCTGGGGTTGTTACCGGGGTTTCTTGGTCGGTTACTGGCCTTTGGACCGGAGTAACGTTAACCATTTCTTCAGAATTCGAAAAAACTAAATTAGTTCTAGCTTTTATGCACGGATGGCGCCAATGAAGAAACACTAAGTGACCCGGTACAGATTATAGATAATCTGGGGGTTAAGTAATGTTTCCCACGGATGAGATCTAGCTGAGAAGGCTGTTCTTCAGGAGACCTGCAAAACAAACACCGTAAGCTCGTCACTGAGAAGGGGGGGGGGTTCCTCCTTGTGACCACCCTCCGGCGTGAGAATCAGACTAGGTTGCTCTGAATATAAGTGTATATTAAGAGATTGCTAGATGACTGGATAGCAGATGATCTTACCATTCCAAGATGTTGGAGTATTTATAGCCGAAGGTAGGTTTCCAAGCAGGTACAGCCGGCTGAATAGTATTCCTGTTCTACCAACAGTGGACTATGCACAGGCCATACTGGTTGGTGGGTAGGTTACGGCCAACAGTGACAAAGTCGGCTGCACTATTCCACCAACTGTAGATTATGCACGTCCCACCTACTGTGGATTGTACGCAGGCCATGCTGGTTGGTGAAAAGGTTACGGCCAATAGTAACACTATTCCACCAACTGTAGGCTGCGCATGTCCCACAGTAAGGGTTGGTGAGTAGGCAGCGGCTAATAGTGACAAACAGTACTAGAGGGTGCTCCTCCTCGCACTGTTGTCGGTGAGCTGTCACCCTGTGATTGGCTCATGGGCTGTTCTGGTCAGATCGTCTGTCCTATCCATACCTTGGTAGGTATAGTACAAAAGATCTTTCAGAATCATACAGACTGACTCATTTAGGCGGGATTGTTCCCGCCTTGCTCATTCCTTCATGTGACTACTGAAGTATCTAGTGTCTTGTGCGTGTAGCCCTGCTGTCTGCGGGTAGCCTTCCCTGATGGCTTGTATCCGCAACTGCGGGAACAGGCGGGGTACTTCACCATTGGGAGGCTTTCCCTGCGTGTACAGCTTGCGTACTGCGCGTAAGATTCTATGAGCATGGTGGGTCCTGCGGGAGCAGATGGCCTTTGCGCAGACGTCCCTGTTCAAGGTGAGTCTTGCGGGACCAACTGGTCTCTGCTGGGACCTACCTCTTCAACGACTCAAATGGGCCAAGTTAAACTTGATAATATAGTTTATAAAACCCGCTATCACTCTCTCCGGCCACCTACCAGTTGGTAAGTTAAAGTTCCACCATCGTCACACACCATCACATCTGTGTCACCACTCATCGTTATAAAAACAAACATAACGTTTTAACTTGTTTTGATAAGTGCCCCAATCCGAATTTATTTTGATTAAAATTTTGTTATAATTTTGACTAAATTTATACTTAAAAAAAATGGCATGTTTTTCTCTAACCCCTTTTTGTGTTCATCGACTTATCACAAGGACACCAATCTAGTATGTATATACACATGTATTGGATTAAATTTTCAACTTTAATGTTATATGTGTGTAGGTTATGCATTAAAAAACAATCCAATTAAAATATATACATATATTTTTTTAAAAGTAGTGTATTGTTTACCTACACATGTGTATATAATATACTAGTTTTTATCCCCGTATTACGGAGGTTGTTTATATTATTTGTTTTTAATATTTATTTGTTTTTTGAATTTTTATTTTTTTTATTGTATGAAAGTTAATAATATACTTATGGCTTGATGATAAATTGTTTCACAAATATATGAGATGTTATAACCCGGTTTAAAAGCTATACGGGTTTGATGAGGCCCAAGACCCGTTTATTTTTTTTACTATAAAATTAGTTTTTTAATTATAAATTATATATATCTTTTTTTAAATAAATCATATATTAATTTTTAGTATTTCCCTACTTTATAGGATTTTTATATTAAATATTTGGTGAGATTAGTTTTTAATTGAATGAGATGTTATAACTCGTTTAAGAAGTATCTGGGTTTGATAAGACCCATACCCGTGAATTCGGGTCAAATGCATGAGAAGTCTCCATTAAAAAATTAAGCAAATCTGGTGACTTCAAAAAAAGAGGGAGCGATCACATCGCGACACGTAAGATTTTTATGTTTTCGTTTATATATATTATAGATTATTTACTTTTAATTTTGAACTTTTCAAGATTAGAAAATGAATATTGTTACTCATTAAGGGGTTGTTTGGGATTTGCTTATTTACACCAGCTTATGACTTATTAATTTTTTTTGAAAAAAGTTATGGATGTAAGGTGTTTGTGATTGTTTAATGTGAGATGGAAAAGTTAATAAGTTACAGGGCCGGTCTTGGGGGGTGGCACCGTGGAGGGGTGGTCGACAGCCACAGGCCCGACACCCCGATAGGCTTGATTTTTTTTAAAGAGTAAAGTGTCATTTTCATCCATTTGGTTTGTCAAATAATGCGAATTTAGTCCAAAAAGTTTATTTTTTGCATACACGTTTCCCAGTTTTTGCCAATCACATCCAAAACACTAACTCCGTTTAGTTTAATCGTTAAGTCAGGGGTAGACATGTCTTTTCACTATTTCTTTATTATAATACTTATTTTAGTGAACTGCGGTCTGTGGTTTGCATCCTTGTGGTTTGTCCAAATCTACGGTTTTAATCCAATAGTTTCAAGTTTGCAATTTTCGTACATATAGTTTCATTTTACTTGCAATCAACCCCGAATTTATTAATCTCGTTAATTTTGGTCGTTAATCCATTTGCGTGCCCCTCACGTGACGACCAGTTTTGTCGCTCCTCTCCCTAAATAAACTTTAGTCTTAATTCGCAAGCCCCTCACGTGAGGGGCTGGGGTGTATTTGGGGAAAAAGGAAAAAAAACATGGAACAAAACTGGCTCTCATGTGAAGGGTACACTGATGAGTTTAACAACCAGACTTAACGATATTAGGGAATTCAGGTTTAATTACAAGTGAAATGAAACTATAGGGAAGAAAACTGCAAATTTGAAACTACTCGACTAAAATTGCAGATTTGGACAAACTAGAGGGACGAAAACCGCAGTTCACTAAAATAAATATTATAATAAAGAAATGGTGAAAAGACATGTCTACCACTGACTTAACGATTAAATTTAATGGGGTTTGTGATTTGGATGTAATTAGCAAGAACTGAGAAACGTGGAGGGTCCATATGCAAAAAATAAAATTTTTGAACTAAATTCGCATTATTTGCCAAACCACAAGGACGAAAATGGAACTTTACTCTTTTTTAAATATGTATTTTTATTAAATACAATATGTATATTTAGTGTTTAAACTCAATTATATAACCACTAGTTTGGTCTAGTGGCAAATGGTATTACTCACAACCAAAAGGTTATGGGTTCCAATCTCATTTGAGGCATTTTGAATTCTATTTTTATATAAAAGTTTTTACATAGCCCAAATTATAAACAAGTAAACTCAAACTCATATAAAAATTAAATTGTTTAAACCCAACAAAATACTAATTTTACATAAGGTCCAAAAAAAATTTCACCTTCGGCCATAAAATTTTTTTTGCTTTCTCGAGGCCGACCATGATAAGTTATACTTTTGTAACTTATTTAAAAGTTATAAGAATTGTTATAAATATTCCAAACACCCCTTAAAACCGAACTATGAACCAAAGAGTATATATTTTAAATCGGCCAAACCACGTGATTTGATTCAATTTTAAAGGTTTGAACTTTGAACCGTTTGATCAATAATTTTCAGGGTTTATGGACACCCCCTCATTATTATCATAGATAAGAAAACAATACAAATAATAATTGGTTGTCCACATAAGCAAACTAAACGAACTCCCGAGAGAGTGAGTGAGCATGCATAAAGAAGACACATTATTGTCGGTCTAAGCCGGCATTTGATCTCCAAGACAAATACCAAAATCTGACATGCTTTTACATTATTGCCAAAACAACC